>NC_133327.1:547092982-547111248 GCF_042186555.1 Aquarana catesbeiana
CCATAATTGGCCAAAGCCACCCTGGCTTTGGCCAATTACAGCTCTCTACTGACGGCGCTGTGATTGGCCAAGCATGCGGGTCATAGTGCATGCTTGGCCAATCATCAGCCAGCAATGCACTGCGATGCCGCAGTGAATTATGGGCCGTGACGCGCCACACGAATAACGTTCGCAATTCGGCGAACGATCGAACGCGAAGCTCATCCCTAATTACTAATAAAAAAAAAAAATTATCAATAAAAATGCCATAAAACTATCTCCTATTTTGTAGACCTATAACTTTTGCACAAACCAATCAATAAACGCTTATTGTGATTTTTTTTTTACCAAAAATATGTAGAAGAATATGTATCGGCCTAAACTGAGGAAAAAAAATGTTTTTTACATTTTTGGGGGGGGATATTTATTATAGCAAAAAGTAAAAAATAATGCGTTTTTTTCAAAATTGACGCTTTTTTTGGTTTATAGCGCAAAAAATAAAAAACGCAGAGGTGATCAAATACCACCAAAAGAAAGCTCTATTTGTGGGAAAAAAAAGGACGTCAATTTTGTTTGGGAGCCCACGTCGTACGACCGCGCATTTATCAGTTAAATCCACGCAGAGCCGAATCGGAAAAAGTGCCCTGGTCAGGAAGGGGGTAAATTCTTCCAGGGCTGACGTGGTTAATATGACAATTTTGTGGGGAAAAAAAAAAGAAAGAAATTCTTAATTTTCCAAACAATTGTGGGCAAAACATTTCCAGTTCAAAAAAAAAACTCGCCATGCCTCTTACTAAATACCTTTTACTGTAATATTTACAAAAAGGAGTAATCTGAGGGGTATTTGTACTGTCCTGACATTTTAGGGCCTCAAGAAATGAGATGGGCTGTCAGTACATCAGGATTGATCAACTATTTAGTGATACATAGCATAGCTTGTAGACACTATAACTTTCACACAAACCAATTAGCATACACTTATCAGGATTTTTCTTTACCAAAGACATATAGCAGAATACATTCTGGCCTACATTTATGAGGAAATTACATTTTATTGGATTTCTTTTAAAAACGAAAGTAGAAAATCTTGTTGTTTTTTCAAAATTTTCATTTTTTCTTAGGCTTATATTGCAAAAAATAAAAACCCCAGTGGTGAATAAATACCACCAAAAGAAAGCTCTATTTGTGTGAACAAAATTATAAAAAATTAATTTGGGTACAGTGCTGCATGACTGAGTAATTGTCACTCAAAGTGTGAGAGCGCTGAAAACTGAAAATTGGTCTGGGCAGGAGGGGGTTGAAAGTGCCTGGTACTGAAGCATAGCTCCCAACTGTCCCTGATTTGGAGCAATGTCCCTCTGTCCCTCATTCTTCCTCATTTGTGCCTCATTTTGGTCTGATCTATATAGATGTATAAAAAATGCACTTTTTATCTATAAAAAAGTGTTTTACAGAGCTAAACCTTTCATCTGATTTCTAAATTGCTGCATACTTTTGCTGATAGGTGTACCTCATTCCCATCTCTGAAAGTTGGGAGGTATGCTGAAGTGGTTAAAATAGAACTAAAAGCAAAACTTTTTTTTCCATTTTGGATAGAGTAGGCTCTTTTCACACAACGGGTCCAATCAGGTCCACCTATTCCTTTTTCAGGCAGACCTGACTTTACCCTCCATTGACCGACACACAAGTCTGTTTACACCCGCCTACCTCCGGTCCGATAAAACCAAAAAAATGTAAGGGGATTGGAGGGCAGTCAAATGTAGGAGGACAGCGGCGTGTGTTTACACCCATAGAGCAGAGTGGCTGTCTGTGTCTGCTGTGAATAAAAAGAGAGGACATGGATCTGTCATCCATCTGCTCAGAGGACAGATCCCCCGCTGATCTAATCAGAGTCCGCCCTGTATGAAAGGGGCCTAAGGGAGGGTTGTAACCCTATTAGTTTTTTTTTTTTTTACCATCTGTGTGCCATTAGGGAGATTTCCCTTCACTTCCTGTCCCATAGCCAAACAGGAAGTAAGAGGAAATCCATGAAAATGAAAGCAGAGCTCCACCAAAAAAGGGAAAGCTCCACTTGTTCGCACCCTCCCCTCCACTGCCACATTTGGCACTTTTTTTTGGGTGGGGGGGGGGGGGGGGGGGGGGAGTAGGATTGCCACCTTATCCCTTTAAAATCGAACACATTATGATTACACAGGTTCTGTGTCTGAATAAGATGGTAATTATACGCACTTGGTGCCTTATCTAAATTAAATTAACCTCAGAACCTGTGTAATTCATTTGTGTTCGGGTTTAAAGGGATGAGGTGGCAACCCTAGGGGGGAGTGGAAACCTGTCAAAACCAGGTACCCGCTTCCCCTCCTGGGTAAGATCACTGCACGACGATCTACAAAATGTCCAGCCCCCCTTCCAGCCTTCTGGGAGACACACAGGTCCCAGAAGACGCTGAGACCATTCAGAAACCGAACTAGGAAACAGACTCTGAAGCTGCAAGGCCTCACTTCCTGTTTCCCTTAGTGAAGATGCCGACACCTGTCGGCATGTCCTTATATTAAATGTCATCAGCAACACTATTTGTAGCTGCTGGGTTAATTTTTTTTTTTTTTTTTTACAGACGGAGCTCTGCTTTAAGGGAATCCCAGTGTGTCACCATAATCAGTGTCCCCACTGGAAGTTTTCCTCTCTATTCCTATTCTGGGGACAACCCAAAATTTGGATTTTCTTTTACTTTGACATTCAATGATAATGGTAAACAGGACAAATAGAGAGGGTGAGACTCCCTAACGGGGACGGCAATAAAAACCTGACAGGAGTTTTAATACCTCTTCACTCTAGCCAAAAAAAAAAAAGTTTTGCCTTTAGTTATACTTTAGGTTTTGTAAATGAAAAAGCTGATTGGTTGACAAGAACAGCTGCCCCGCACTCTGGCTGCTCCCAGTTTGATAAATCCTCTCATGATACATACTGAGGTATACCATACACACACTAAGCAAGTCTCTGCTGTAGGCGACAACCAACCAGAGCCCTTGTATGAGCCTGGTCTGAGTCATGTGACCAGAACCTCTGGCAAAAAGCACACATGCGCAGCGTGCACAAACTGCGCTTCGGATTATTGTTTGTCTTTCATTCTACACGGTGTTCCTGAACTGCATTGCATTAATGGTGCTTGCTCGGTACGATGCTGTATCGCTGACAGTCCACATTCCTTTACGCCTGTCACGTCCCCTTCATCCGCCTACATTGCTCCTTGCCCCACCCAACAACACGCCCATACACTGCGTGCTACAGAGTGCCCCGCCCATACATTACGTGAAGCAGAGGACTGCTGGGAGATGTAGTCTGGCAGTACAGGCACATGAACACACGTGGGGCTCCCGGTTAATCCCGCCCACTGTCTGTCGGTAGTGGAAGCCTGTGAGATGACGTCACTGGGACTGGAATACAGAATGTGTATATGAAGGAGGAAGGTATGGCAGAGATTCATGTAGCTCCCTCATGGTTAGTAGTATGGGGTTAAAGGACAGCTCCTCATTCTGACCTTCTGGTGTCTCCCTGCACACTGTCACTAACCTGGCTCACAGTGTGCACACAATGACTTCTGGCTTAGACATAAAATGCCATGGAACCCTCTTAGGTCTTGTTCACATCATGTCCATCAGTCTACATAGATCAGTGCAAGGTATTGTTTTCTGTGTGCCCTTCACACCATACATGTGCCAGGTGTGTGTGACATGTGTGTGTTTATACTCAGTGGAAGTCCCTGCATGTGATCTCAGCACACCGCAGTGATTGGAGATGAATGGAGGCTTCATTAGTGACTCTTCAAGCAGAATTAAAGTGGACCTCTATGCTAACAAATATAACTGGGTGATCAGGAAGGATTTTTATTGCAGAAGTGACATGCTCTGTCTCTTTAACATTAAAGGTCCCCACCTGTAGAGCCGCTGATAAGGGAAGACAGCCGGCCCTCCTGTATCAGGCCCCAAAAGTTTAAAAGGGGGCGGCCCAGGTACCCGCTGAGCAGGAGGGAGCGGCTGTACTGCCTTATTGCTGACTCTTGTGCCTCTCCCTGCAGTGCTGCCAGCTTCTCCTTTTTCTCCCCTTGGCTGCGCTGCAGGGAGATCGGTATCTGCGCCCCCACCTCACTGCTGTCCGGGGACCCCCTGTGTGCCGGTGTAGTGTCACATATGGCGACCCATCACATTTGGCTACCTGCTGGAGTGCGCATGCACGATGCCGCCATATGCGTTCCAACACTTTTACAACAGTTATGTGGCTCCACCCTTAAGTCCAGGTGCCAGCCCCACCATCCAAGTGGACATAGAGTTAGATTATAATTATGCTGAGCGAAGCGAGGCCGTGCCTGAAGCGTGGCAAGCTAAGCAAGCCTGAGAGGGGCCCTGTTGCAAAGTGGTGTCTTACAATCAATAATTATACAGAAGAAGAGCTTGTCTGTAACGTCACTTCCGTGAGCTTTTGCAACGCATATCGGCAAGTTACACATGCGCAGTGCGAAATTTCTCAGAGGAACGTCACTTCCGTAGCCAAATGTGATGGGTCACCATATGTGACGCTACATCCCCCCCTTTCATGCAGTGCTGCCAGCTTCTCCTTTTTCTCCCCTTGGTTGCACTGCAGGGGGAATCGGTATCTGCGCCCCCACCTCCCAGCTGTCCGGGGCCCTCTGTGTGCCCCCCTTCCATGTAGTGCTGCCAGCTTCTTCTTTTTCTCCCCTTGGCTGCGCTGAATGGGGATCGGTATCTGTGCCCCCTTTATGCCCACCTTCCATGCAGTGCTGCCAGCTTCTCCTTTTTCTCTCCTTGGCTGTGCTGCAGGGGAATTGGTATCTGCGCCCCCACCTCCCTGCTGTCTGGGCCCCCTGTGTGCCCCCCCTTTCCCTCCCTGGCAGTGCTACCAGCTTCCCTCCTCTCCTGTCGGCAGCTCCTAAGGGCACACAGTGCCGTGTTGCCAACGTCAGTACTTTTACTGGCAGCCAGTAAAAAATGGGCACTTTTCTCCTGCCAGTAAATGCCAGTGACAGGAAAAGGTTGCCAGTAAAAAATATTGCTGTGTGTGTGGAAAATGGAGTTCTTTTTTGAATCACATTGTTAATTGCATATTGTACTTGTTTGTAGCCTAAATACTGACATTTGCACTTAAAACTGTAATTTTGTAACTTGGCTGTAACAGTAAATTTCAATCTGGTAGGTTGGCAACACTGCACAGGTTGATGTTTCAGAATGGAGAGCAAAGGGGGGGGGGGTAAATATGTCCTATTGACTGGCCCCTTCCTTTCCTGAATGAACACAGTGAGCGATTAGGTACTGATCGCTCACTGTGTTCATTCATAACTGAAGCATAGAAAACTGTGTTTACCCAAGTCATCTTCCAAGACGGCTTACAGAGAGATAAGCTCCTCCCACCTAGCACAGGAAACACATGATCCACATTATAAAAGACAGCCTACAGGCAGTAGTCCCTCAGTATTTGTGTTTCCTATGGCCAGACAGGAACGCTGATGAAATTTGTTATTTTTCTCTGGCTTTCATGCTAGGTGGCAAGGGCCTCCCGGCCACAGCATTCCAGAACAGGGGCAGTGAACCTGGGGAGGCAGGTAGCTCTAGCTTTCACGAGCTGCCATGGAAAAAGAGTCTTAAATTTTTACTCCTGGGGATTCCCTCTCTCCACAGGAGTCTGGTCGGCAGCATCCCTGTAGATTCAGGTACACTGGCAGTGTGGGATTTTGACTCAGGTGAGTCTTCCGGGGGACAGTGCGGACTTATGGTGTCCTGAAGTGTGGTGCTCAGCTCAATAGCGTAGTGGTCTGCGCTCCTACCTTGAAAGCAGAGCAGAGAAAGTGGCTTGGCAGCCATGTTATTGGTAGCAAACACCGAACTGGTGGTCGGGGCTACAAGCTACATGCACTGTTCAATAGGAGGCACCACAGCACCAGACCGGGATCCTCACTGCTCGACCTTTCAGGGCTACAGAAAAGATGGTGGAAGCCATTTTGTCCTGCGCTTGTAAGTCACCAGGGAGAAGACTGTAAGCAGGTCTGGGATACCTGCAGACTCTGGCCATAAGGTAAGAAAGAGGCAAATGGGGGGGTTCTTCTTTTCTTGCTCCCTGGTGAAGGGGGCACCAGGGGTTTTGAGATGATAGTCTGTACTATCCACAGACCGACAGGGCTGGTCTGGGGAGTCTGGCTGTGTGTGTGTGTATATCTTCTTTCTCCCTTTTTTTTTTTTTTTTTTTTTTTTTTTTTTTTTTTTTTTTTACCTACTAGTGGTGGGGCTTCATTTGGGTCGCCTTAAGTGGATGGTCATAGGGTGATCGTCTGCACCTTGTCTCTTTGTAAAAGGTTCATTCCGCCTTTTGTCCTCTCCCTCTAGGACAGAGGATGAAAGCAAAAGGGAACCACCTAAGGGACAGATGCACAGCCTGCAAGTACAGGTTATCTACTGCCTGGATACCAGCTCCAGTGCTGCAATGCTCTTTGAAATGGAGTCCAGATTAAGGGATTTCCAAAGAGCATTGGAAAAAGAAATTACAAACTTTTTTTCTTGATTTTTCCCAAAGGCTCCTTCTCCGCCGGAGGAGAAGCAGCTATCCTCGTGGGCGCTAAGGCGGTTTGCAGGCGGTATTGCGCTAAAAATACCGCCTGCAAACCACCCCTAAACAGCCTCCGCTGTTTGTTCAGTGTGAAAGCCTGAGAGCTTTCACACTGAAGCGGTGCGCTGGCAGGACGGTAAAAAAGTCCTGCCAACCGCTTCTTTGGAGCGGTGAAGGAGCGGTGTATTCACCGCTCCTGCCCATTGAAATCAATGGGACAGCGCGGTAATACCGCGGCTATAGCCGCGCTGTACGAGCGGATTTAACCCTTTTTCGGCCGCCAGCGGGGGTTAAAACCGCACCGCTAGCGCCCGAATACAGCCGCAAAAACGACGGTAAAACAGCGCTAAAAATAGCGCTGTTTTACCACCGACGCCCCCACCGCCCCAGTGTGAAAGGGGCCTAAGGCTCAAGGGGAGCCCTCCCTTACTCACATTCGGTCAAACACCATATCCTCTGTTGCTGGCTGAAATCCTGATGTTTGCTGCTGATTAAGGATGAGCTCTGGCGTGTTCACATGCTGCACGTGCCGAGCCCGCCAGGAAGTCGACAATGCACAGCGCTAATCACAAGCAGTGAGACATTTCCTGATGTGTGGCTGCAGAGATCGGGAAATGTCTCACTGCCTGTGATTAGTGCAGCGCATTGCCGACTTCCTGGCGGGCTCGGCACGTGCAGCATGCGAACACGCCGGAGCTCATCCTTACTGCTGATTAATATGGATGGGTCATGGCTGCTGGCTTCCCCAAATATTTTGAAGGGAGTACTGCATGGCTGGAGCAGGGACATCCAGAGTCCCTGACTACCTCCAGATGGGGGGAGGGGCACACGTCTGCAGAGGCAGGTGAACTATGTTGGTAAGCTAACACAATATGCAGCCTGCTATGCTGCAGGTCCCCCTGAATGGACAGCTATAGGGTGGTTTTGTCAGTATTCCCTGGTGCCATCATCAACAGATGAAACCAGGGAGGGAGCGCATTTAGGGAAGCAGTAGGTGGACTTCGAACTTCCCAGGAGTATTACTGCAGACTTCATCTAATTTGCAAAGCTACACCATGTACTCTGGATCCACCATGACACCTGCTTTAATTTTGGTAGATGGCCACAAGGTGGTTACCCTTAGGAGGATGTCCTCTTTGGGTACTGGTTGCTGTGGATGTTTGCATACCTCCAACAAACACAGGGTGAATGTGCTTTGTGTTCCTTTCCACCATTGTGGTCAGTTGGAGGCAGAGGCCCTAACACCTACAATCTGCAGAGCTGGGGCTGGCGATCTCAGAGATCAGCAGAAGCTGCAACCCATTAACTCCTTCCTACACTTAAGTCACGTTTGTGCGTGTGCAGGGCTCCTGGGTCTGCTTTCTGTTTACCATCAATTACACTTTTTTTTTCAGCAATTAAGCCACAGCTAGTGGGGTCTGTTGTAGTTTAATCAGGACTTTTTTTGTACTGGGATTTGGGCAATAACCCACCCCTAGGCAGGACTAGAAACCTAGATTATGGATACTGCAACAGTCAATTGACAGTCTCCTGAGCATAACCTCCATGCAAGGATTGCATTAAACCCTGCAGGTGTTGGCCTTCTGATTGCTCCTGTTGCACACTTCAGGGCTTATCCAAAGGTGTCAGAAGTTCTCATTTATCACTAGATTTGGACATGTCTGTCTCCCACTTTAGTGTGGGCTGTGTACAGCAATCTGTTAACCCCTTCCCGCTGACCGTATGCACATATGCGTACTCGGCTTTCGGGGGTTATACCGGGATGATGCCCGCAGCTGCAGGCATCATCCCGGTACCGTTGTTTCGAGCCGGCGATCAGCTATCTGTATATAACAACCGATGCAGCTAAAAGCCCCTCGGCTGTTATACCGGAGGAGCGGGAGAGGACATCCCCCTCCCGTGCGATCTTACTGGGCCTCCCGTGCGATCGGGAGGCCTGGTGTCCAATCGGCTGCCGCTGGGGGCAGGCTGGAACTAAGCCATCAATGGCTTAGTTCCAGCCTTCTAATTGTAAACGCGGAAGCGACGTCATGACGTCACTTCCCATTTACTCGGCTGCCAATGGCGCCGAATTAAAAAAAATATACAGTGTTCAGAATCGCCGTTTTCGGTGATCTGAATATTTTGAAGTGCAGAGGAGGGATCGGGGGTCTTTTAGACCCCCGATCCCTCCATAAAGAGTACCTGTCACCACCTATTACTGTCACAAGGGATGTTTACATTCCTTGTGACAGCAATAAAAGTAAAACAAAAAACTTTTTTTTTAAACCCAATTTATAAGTATAAAAATAAAAAAAAATAAAAATGTATTTAAAGCGTACCCGCGAGCTCGCGCAGCGAAGAAACGCATACGGAAGTCGCGCCCGCATATGTAAACGGTGTTCAAATCACACATGTGAGGTATTGCCGCGATCGTCAAAGCGAGAGCAATAATTCTAGCCCTAGACCTCCTCTGTAACTCTAACCTGGTAACCGTAAAAAAAATTTAAAGCGTCGCCTATGGAAATTCATAGCTACCATAGTTTGTTGCCATTCCACGAGTGCGTGCAATTATAAAGGGTGACATGTTTGGTATCTATTTACTCAGCGTAACATCATCTTTCACATTATACAAAAAAATTGGGGTAACTTTACTGTTTGGATTTTTTAAAATTCATGAAAGTGTACCTTTTCCAAAAATTTGTGTTTAAAACACCGCTGCACAAATACCGTGTGATATAAAATAATGCAACAATCTCCATTTTATTCTCTAGATTCTCTGCTAAAAAAATATATATAGCGTATTTATTGGCGTATAACACGCACCCCAAGTGTAGGAGAGAATTTTAAGGAAAAAAACTTTTAGGAGGGAAGTTTAAGGAAAAGAAACTTACTTTAAAATGCCCATCAATGCAGCCTCATCTGTGTCCATCTGCAGCCTTGACCCAGTGTCCAGTGCAGCTTTGCCCCAGTGCGGCCTTGTCAGCGCAGCCTTGCCCCCAGTGTCCATGCCTACCGCCGCCATACACATAGCTGCATGTAGTTTTAAATATGGCGCCGTGGAGTTCGGAGGGACTCGGCGCCGGCGGAACTGAACGAACGCCGCCGGGATACACATAGTCGAGTGTATTCGGCTCTTTCCGGCGCTGCTCACAGTCCCGCCCAGTCCTGCCCTATGATGGACATAACACAGGTCCAATGGCGGGACTGGGCGTGACTGTGAGCGGCGCCGGAAAGAGCCGAATACACTCGACTATGTGTATCTCGGCTCTGTGATTTCGGCGGCGCTCGTTCAGCTCCGCCGAGTCCCTCCGAACTCCGCGGCGCCATATTTAAAACTACTCGCTATGTGAATGTCACAATTAGCGGGGATTGGCGTATAACACGCACCCACAATTTTCCCCTGATTTTAAGGGGAAAAAAGTGCGTGTTGTATGTATGTATGTATGTATGTATGTATGTATGTATGTATGTATGTATGTATATATATATATATATATATATATATATATATATATATATATATATATATATATATATATATATATATATATATATATATATTTTTTTTATTATAAAATGTTTGGGGGTTCTAAGTAATTTTCTAGCAAAAAATATGGATTTTAACTTGTAAACACCAAATTTCAAAAATAGTCTTAGTCATGAATTGCCACTCGAAGATGTCAGCTGCTGACGGGGGGGGGGGGGCTCTGGGATATCGCATTGCTGGAGCCAAGGTGAAAATAGTTCTGCTTTGAACTCAAAAGCGAATATTTCTTATATTGCAGCTTACCAATTCATAGATGGGATGTTTGCATTTGTTTTTCTTTTTTAGATTTTCTTTCTTCTATTTTCATTTGGTGATCCAGCCAGTAAGCTCTCTTGCAGAATATATCAGTTACAGAGACGGGACTAACCATTTAAATGGTTTGCTAACCCAAAAAAATAAATAAATACATTAAAAAATGGATCCTGCCCCTTTTAAAAGAGAACTATGGGATTTTTATTTATTTTTATTTTTTTGAGATTCATACCTACCTAGGTGGACGCAGCATCAGACTGATGCTGCAGCTATCCCCAGGCCTCGCTGCACTGAGAACCGAGCGATCGAACACCGCTGATGACTGTTCTCTCCCCTCCCCGAGCGCAGAGCTGCTGACTTTCAGTCCGCAACTCTCCTCTCTGCTCCTCCACGCTCATTGGAGCGCTGAGCTGTGGAGGGGCGGGGAGCAGCTGTCTAAGCGGCTCGCTGAGACTGCCATCAGTCAAGGCAGCTGGCAGATCCAGACTTCCGAAGTTGGGATGACGCGCTGCCTTGACTTATTGCAGTGATGTCAACGGAGAGCAGACTTCAGACAGCTCTTCACTGAAAACGGGTCACAGGAGTCCAAAAGAATTGCACTCCTGTGACCCATAGGAGAAGCCCAGCCTAAAAAGCTCAGGCTGGACTTCTCCTTTAAAGCATGTTATACAGCACAGTACTTGTGCTGTGTAATTTGGCCCTCTCTATCACCTGAAATACCTGGCTGATCCTGACAGTTTCTGCCCCCCCTGTAAACTGACCACGGTGTATCATGGCTGCTGAGCCTGACACCAGTGGTCAGTTTGCATGCCTTCATCATCGACAGCCTGCTCTCTGCTCCCATGTCCTCCTCCCTCCCTCCCTCCCTTCCTGTCAGCTAGTGACAGTGCCCGCTCTTCCCCCTCCTGCTGCTGGAATAACAAATATATCTTTATACTGTCCACTCTGTCTCTTAATGCAGTGCCCCCCTGTCCTGTGTTTTTTTTTTTTTTGTTTTTTTTTTTTTTTGTTTTTTTTTTAAATAAAAGCCTCCTTTACCATATTTCACGGAGGCTCCCGGCGATCCTGTGACCAGCCAGCTCACTCTCCCCTCTTCCTCATGTCCTGCTGACATTGGTGGTGGTGGGAGGGGAGAAATCTCGGCCCTGCCCACTGCATATGTCAGCCAGGCAGAGGAGAGAGCCGGCCGGTCACATGAGTGCCAGGAGCCGCCATGAAATACGGTAAAAGAGGCATTTATTAAAACGCAGACGGGACACTGAATTAAGAGACAGAACAAATTGTGTGAACTTTGTGAAAGTGGGTTAACAACCACTTTAACGCTGGCACGGGTGTTTACAACGATCAGCTTTTATTTATGTAAAACCTTTTATCCTAAAAGGAAAACAAAACTGTTTGCTATAACTGCTTATAAAGTGTTGGCTGGAGTTCAGCTTTAGTTTGTTAATGTATGTAAATCTGCTAGTATTTCTAATACTCTGCTCCTCCCAGACCGACAGTGCTGCTGTCCAAAGATGCCCCCCTGTGCTCCTTCAGCCAGAGTTATGTCTCACTAATACAGGAGGTGTGTTATTGGTCAGATCACCAGATGAAAACAGAGCGAAAACTAATGCAGCTACCACATCTGATTGGCAAGCTGCAATAAAATGAAATTGGGATGCTTTGTAACACTGCGTTAGACATCCCCAGCACAACATACAACAGAACACATCTGTTGCAGTGTGTAAGCCCTTAGGTAAATAAAACTGACCTCAGCCCTAACCATGTTTTATGTGTGCTCTTTACCTGTTATTTGTCTTTGCTCTGCTTGTCAAAAGTCAGCCGACAGTATATTCTGTTTTCCGGTGGCTATGCTGCCTTGCAGGGTCCTTTGGAGCCCCATTGTAGCTACTTTTTCATGTGCTCTCACAGCAGGGAAGTACAGCTGGACGTTAGGCACTATGCGCACGATCAGGCAGCCTTAAAACCTAAAAGAGCAAGCCACGCCACGCCACGCCCCTGCTCCTCCTCCTCCAGTTTTATAGATTGACAGCAGCTCCTGAGGTAGGGTTGAATAGATATAAAGGGGTTGATTTATTAAAACTGGAGAGTGCAAAATCTGGTACAGCTGTGCATGGAAACCAATCAGCTTCTAACTTCATGTTGTTCAATTAGGCTTTGACAATAAAACCTGGAAGCTGACTGGCTATCATGCACAGCTGCACCAGATTTTGCACTCTCCAGCTTTAGTAAATCACCCCATAGTCTCGATGAGGGTGGTCATGTGACTTTGTGTGACCAGAAGTTCAGAGAAGTGTACTGAGCAATCCAGAAGCAGCAGCTATGAAGACTGGGAAGCACTTCTGCACATATTTAGACAAACCATTGTACAGGTGCATCTCATAAAATTTGAATATCATCAAAAAGTTTATTTCAGTAATTCAATTCAAAAAGGGACACTCATATTATATACTGTAGATTCATTACATACAGAGTGATATATTTCAAGTATTTCTTGATTTTAATATTGATTATGGCTTACAGTTGGTGAAAACCCAAAATTCAGTATTTCAGAAAATTAGAATATTACATAAGACAAATAAAAAAAAAGGATTTTTAATACATAAATATTGGCTTACTGAAAAGTATGTCCATGTACAGTATAGTATACACTCAATACTTGGTTGGTGCTCCTTTTGCATAAATTACTGCATCAATGTGACGTGACAGGGAGGCGATCAGCCTGTGGCACTGCTGAAGTGTTATGGAAGCCCAGGTTTCTTTGATAGCGGTCTTCAGCTTGTCTGCATTGTTGGGTCTGTTGTCTCATCTTCCTCTTCACAATACCCTGCAGATTCTCTATGGGGTTTTGGTCAGCAAACTTGCCTGACCTATCAAGCACAGTGATACCATGATCATTAAACCAGGTATTGGTACTTTTGGCAGTGTGGGCAGGTGTCAAGTCCTGCTGGAAAATGAAATCGGCATCTCCATAAAGCTAGTCAGCAGAGGGAGGCATGAAGTACTCTAGAATTATCTGGTAGAGGGCTGCACTGACTTTGGACTTGATAAAACACAGTCGACCAACACCAACAGATGACATGGCTCCCCAAATCATCACAGACTAACTAGTACCTTGCCGGTCCACAGGGAGGAACCTGGCAACAAATGTTGCCACTTCTAAGGGCAGGGGTTAAGCCCCTTTCACACCAGCAGATAGATTGGGCCCGCCTGTCCAACAGGACCACCCATTGCTCTCTGTAGAGCGGCAAATGTCAGTGGACATGTGTCTGCTAACACAACCGTGGGCATCCGATTCAGTCCACTAAAAACAGATGGGTGGGGATACGTTCCCCATCTGTCTGGTGAATCGGATGACAATCGGATCGAAGTGGACAGGCAGACCGTTTCCGACCGCCCCATAAAGAAGAGGGGGGCTGTGTCTGTGTCCACTCTGCATAGCGGAGCGGACACGGACCTGTCATCCGCCTGCTCAGCGGGGATCAGCGGAGAGATCCCACGCCAAGCAGGCGAATCTGCTTGACTGACTCCGCTCCACCTGAAAGAGGTCATATACAAGGATAGTAAAGCATTACAATCCATAGCAAGAACCTGTATTTATGGAGAATATAGAACAGGTGGTACCCCAACTTTTGTGCCAAAGGGAATGCTAAAAATGTCCGCTTTTTCCCAGATGTCTGCCGAGTATACATCAGGGCCCTCCAGTGCTTCCAGAGCATGCAGCAGTTGCTGGAGTTTCTTAGGCCCAAATGTGTAGGGCATCGTTTTAGCATCTCAGCTCTCTGTTCCTGGGTAACGTTTATGCCCAATATCACCTGCGGCTACCTCCTCCTGGAGGCACATTTGATCACTATGCCCTTCTGGCACAGGTCCTGCCCCCTGCTCCACTTTCATCCAGGTAATGGCAGATACTTCTATGGGGAACTTATTGGTGGCTGTTAATGAGATGCATAGTGTGTCTAGGCACATCTTTTTGTAAAGCATTACTGGAACACCAATTCTGACAGGGTAGTGATTTGCAAGCGGTATTGAAAAGACACCCAATCTCTTGGTCATCTTAGCATCCATGCTCGGCAGGATAGAACATTTCTGTTACACTTTGATAGCATGGGCCATGATAGGTCCTCTTTATGGAGAGCTCTGGGGTCTGTTGGACCCCAGATCTCTCCTCTGGCCTCCAATGCAGCCGATCTGACACGGATCGGTCTGATCAGCTGCTTTACTGGCTGGTAACAGGTGATGAAATCCTTGTGGCTTCCGGTTCTTCTGTTCTTCTCACTCTGATCACTTCAGAGGATGCTACCATTTGGAGCTGTCCTGGGCTCCCCAATCAGATGGGAGAGCTTATGGGGGGCGCCCCCTTCTGCTACCTGTAGAAGTGATCAAGTGGCTGTATAGCCATTCAAATCATTCCTACATAAAAGAGCTTTGCTGGCTGCAAATTTTGACACTGGGATGATTCCTGTAGCTGCAGGCTTCATCTTGGTACAACCACCTAAACCCCAGGACGTCATATGAGAAGGGTATAAAAGAATTTCCAAGGCATTAGATATTCCATGGAACATGGTGAAGATAGTCATCAAATGGAGAAAATATGACACAACAGTGACATTACCAAGAACTGGACGTGCCTCCAAAATTGAAAAGATGAGAAGAAAACTTGTCAGGGAGGCTGCCAAGAGGCCTACAGCAACATTAAAGGAGCTGCAGGAATATCTGGCAAGTACTGGCTGCGTGGTACATGTGACAACTATCTCCCATAATCTTCATATGTCTGAGCTATAGGGTAGAGTGGCAAGACGGAAGTCTTTTCTTATGAAGAAAAACATCCAAGCTCGGCTAAATTTTGCAAAAACGCACATCTGAAGTTTCCCAAAAGCACGTGGGAAAATGTGTTACGGCCAGATGAAACCAAGTTTGAATTTTTTGTCCATGATTTCAAAAGAGGTTTGGCACAAACACTGCACATCACCAAAAGAACACCATGCCCTCCAAGAATCATGATGGTGGAAGCATCATCATCAGAGCCCAGACCTGAATCCGATTTTAAATCTGTGGGGTGATCTGAAGAGGGCTGTGCACAGGAGATGCCCTGGCAGTCTGACAGATTTGGAGTGTTTTTGCAAAGAGTGGGCAAATATTGCCAAATCAAGATGTGCCATGCTGATAGACTCATACCCAAAAAAGAATGAGTGCTGTAATAAAATCAAAAGGTGCTTCAATAAAGTATTAGTTTAAGGGTGTGCACACTTTATGTAACCATATTCGTTTAGTTTTTACTTGCACCTAAAAGATTTCAGTTTGTTTTGTTCAACAAAGCAAGTTGTGCAGTTTATATTAAAGGTGGACAAAAGTTCTGAAATTATTTAATAATATAACAGGGGTGTGTAGACTTTTTGTATCCACTGTATGTGATTGGCTCACTAATTTTCCCAGAAGTCCTCACTAATATACAGGTTAGTTTTTAGGCATCCTCTGCAACAAAAATTTCAGGTTTGATGAGATTTTTCTAAAGGGGTTGAATAATTCTAAAGGAATGCAGACCTTGAAACTTGATCGCTATAGAAAATTTCACTCCCATTCAAACCAGTCATGCACAAAATACGATCTAACAACGAGATATTCCTTCACAGTAGCAAGAGGTAGAACTTTCCAACAAAGTTTGTTAAAATCCTTGCAATGAACATTGATGACCTAGAGGGAATTTTTTTTTTCTTCTCAGCAAAAGTACAGTTACTCTTTAACCACTTAAGGACCGCCTCATGCCGATGTACATTGGCAAGGTGGCACGGGCAGGCAGAATCACGTATATGTACGTGATCTGCCTCCCGCGGGCGGTGCCCGAGGCGGTCCCCTTTTGTCCAGCGGCGATCGGCGTTGAGGGGGAGACCATCCGTTTGTGGCCCCCCCTCGCGATCACCGCCGGCCAATCAGATCATTCCTATGCTGCTGTATGCTAAACAGCAGCAAAGGAAATGATGTCATCTGTCCTCGGCTCGGTATTTTCCGTTCCGGCGCCGAGGAGAGAAGACTGCAATGTGAGTGAAAACACACTACACACACAGTAGAACATGCCAGTCACACAAAACACCCCCCCCCCCCGTCACACTGACACCAAGCAGTTTTTTTTTTTTTTTTTTCTGATTACTGCATGGTGTCAGTTTGTGACAGTTATTCCTTGTTTCCACTGAGCGGATCGGTTTGGGTCAGTACAGTTTGAATGGCCTAGAATGGTCCGGTCTATTCTGGTGAGCGTTTCCACTGCAAGTGGGACCACAAAGGCCATACAGGGTTTAGAAAAAATGCCTCAGCATAGCACAGCAGAGGGTTTTCTGTCAGCCAATCAGTGGAATGTATCGTAGCTCCGCCCTAACCGAACCGTTCAATTTTCTATGGCCCCACATCTGAAGCAGGACCCTGAATAGAACGGTTCGGTTGTATGGGCCACTTTCATAATGAAAACACCCAAAATAGCGTACCATACCGAACCGATCCGCTCAGTGGAAACGAGGCATTAGTGTGGTAGGACAGTTACTGTTAGCCCCCTTTTAGGTCTAGGGTACCCCACTAACCCCCCCTAATAAAGTTTTAACCCCTTGATCACCCCCGTCGCCAGTGTCGCTAAGCGATCATTTTTCTGATCGCTGTATTAGTGTCACTGGTGACGCTAGTTAGGGAGGTAAATATTTAGGTTCGCTGTCAGCGTTTTATAGCGACAGGGACCCCCATATACTATCTAATAAATGTTTTAACCCCTTGATTGCCCCCTAGTTAACCCTTTCACCACTGATCACCGTATAATCGTTACGGGTGACGCTAGTTAGTTAGTTTATTTTTTATAGTGTCAGGGCACCCGCCGTTTATTACCGTATAAAGGTTTAGCCCCCTGATCGCCCGGCGGTGATATGCGTCACCCCAGGCAGAGTCAGATTAGCGCCAGTACCGCTAACACCCATGCACGCAGCATACGCCTCCCTTAGTGGTATAGTATCTGAACGGATCAATATCTGATCCGATCAGATCTATACTAGCGTCCCTAGCAGTTTAGGGTTCCCAAAAACGCAGTGTTAGCGGGATCAGCCCCGATACCTGCTAGCACCTGCGTTTTGCCCCTCCGCCCGGCCCAGCCCACCCAAGCGCAGTATCGATTGATCACTGTCACTTATAAAACACTAAGCCCTGTTTCACACTTGTGCGGTGCGAATTGAAGCTCAGGTTTCACTGGGGAGATAAAAATCTCCTGTTCAAAGAATTCATTGCGTTTTTGCTCAGTATCAGAGAGCAGGGAGAGGGGGAGGGAGAGGGGGAGATGTAGTGAGGAGAAGTAGAAATTCCTTGTTCAGAACGCAATGCATCTGCGAATCAGATGCGTTCCCATAGGAGATAATAGGCTTGTAGTTCGCACCGCAATGCCCAAAAAACGCACACGTTTTTTGTGCAATGCGCAGTGCGAATGCAACGCACATATGTGAACCAGATGCATTCATATGAATGTATTTTAAAATGTCCTGCGAATTAGATGCGGTGTAAGCCGCATCTAATTCGCATAGGTGTGAACCCGGGCTTAACGCATAACTGCAGCGTTCGCAGAGTCAGGCCTGATCCCTGCGATCGCTAACAGTTTTTTTGGTGAACTGGCAAGCACCAGCGGCCTAGTACACCCCGGTCGTAGTCAAACCAGCACTGCAGTAACACTTGGTGACGTGGCGAATCCCATAAGTGCAGTTCAAGCTGGTGAGGTGGCAAGCACAAGTAGTGTCCCGCTGCCACTAAGAAGAAGACAAACACAGGCCCGTCGTGCCCATAGTGCCCTTCCTGCTGCATTCGCCAATCCTAATTGGGAACCCACCACTTCTGCAGCACTCGTACTTCCCCCATTCACATCCCCAACCAAATG